>NC_057796.1:185896176-185913363 GCF_018294505.1 Triticum aestivum
CAGGAGCCCGTGGAGGCTGGAGGAGGTCGACGGTAGCCCGTGGAGGCAGGAGGAGGTCGACGGTGGAGATGAACAGTATCCCGTGGAGTCCCGTTTTGCGGTACGCCACACCCCTCCTGATGAACAGGACCCCCGTTTCGGCCGTAGGAGGTCCGTTTCGTCCGTTTTGCGGTACACCACACCCCTCCCGATCAACAGGACCCCCGTTTCGACCGTAGGAGGTCCGTTTCGTCCGTTTTGCGGTACACCAGACCCCTCCCGATGAACAGGATCCCGTTTCCAACGTGGCTGGTCGAACACAAGGCCGTTTCCTCCGTTCTGCGGTACGCCAGGCCTCGTTTCCATCGCCTGCTCCGTCCAAGCCCTCCCGATGAACACGACCACGCATTCCGTTCCGACCCAGCCGGTTGGCTCCCACGCGTTCCGTTGCCTCCCGATGAACACGATGCGTTCCGTTGCCTCCCCATGAACACGACGCATTCCGTTGCCTCCCCATGAACACGACGCATTCCGTTGCCTCCCCATGATCATGACGACGACGCTGTTTCTCCGTTCTGACCCAGCCATGTCAACGAGCCCTCGCCGTACGTATGCGCGAGTAGGCGTTCGAGACCCTGCCGTATGTACACATACGTGGCCGTATTTTCTTTCTTGCACCCTGGCCGCTGTACGTACGTGTACATGCTACGTGCGCGCCTCTACTACGACACGTGCGCGCTTCTACATCCACCAGTATATATGTACGTACATGTTCGCGACCAGAATGACAACGCTACATACGCATCGACCAAGTGGGTCCCGACTGTCAGGCACTTCCTTGCGTGCGAAGATGTAGCTGGTGGGTCCCAGCAGTCAGGGGGGCGAATCGTTTTGTTTTTTTTGCCCGGACGCACTTCCTTGCGTGCGAAGGTGTAGCTGGTGGGTCCCAGTAGTCAGGGGGGAAACATTTTTTTGCGAAATACGATGGCCCGTCTGGTGGGTCCCCGCTGTCAGGTGGAGGAATAATTATTTTGCGCGTAATAAGGAGGCACTTCCTTGCTGCGGCCGTGGACCCAGCTGTCAGCGTCTCCACGCACAGTACTCTTCCGATGGAAGTCGGTCGTTGACCACATTGACCACGCCGCGCCGAGAGCACCACGGCGGTGGACGACGGCGAGGCCTAGGAAGGGGACGACACGGAGGCAGGGAAGACTCGGCAGTTGTTTCCCACGCGGAGGGGAGTACGACTGTACGAGGGTTTACTGGTTCGTCTGCCGTCGCCGGAGAATAACAGCAGGTGTGGGTGAGTAGAGGGATGGCTAGGCCAGCGATGGGAGTACGGTGGGGCGGTGAGGCCTGCGCGGCAGCACAGCCGGCCGCGGGGAGGAGGGAGCAGGCAGTCCCGCCGACGCTTGTTTGAGCGGCTGGAGCAGGAAGAGCAGAGATTGAAGAAGCACGACGGCCGTTGGATGGACATCCAACAGTCAGTGCTTGTGCGTCAACCTTTTTTTAGGAAAGCCTCAAATCTGTGGAAAACAGCATACAGCCCATTTGCCATTATTTCTAATAATTTACAGCCCATTTGCTAATTCTTAAGGTTTTTTTGGAGCCCATATTCTTTTTGTTAGCATTACAGCCCATATTGTGGCCATGGTTAAAAAATTATATGAAATTTTGCATATTTTGGTGCGGTCCGAACTGTTTTTAATCCCGAAATTTCGACTCACATTCATACTGATTTTAAAAATAAATGTATATCAATATAAAATCCAACAAATTCTCCACGCATAAAAATTAATGTAATTTAAAATCTTGAAATGAAAAAAAAGATATTTGAAACTAATTGCCGGTTTGATGTGTTTTAAAAATGTACAGCCCATTTCTCATTACTGATGGGCCATTTTCTCGGCCAGCCGAATGAAAGCTCTCCTCGTCTTGAAAGATTTGCAGCCCAACAGGCCTGACAAAGTGACTTACTTGGCAAATCACAAAAAAACTGGGCTGTGGCCATGGACCCAGCTGTCAGCCTCTCCACGTACAGTACTCTTCCGATGGAAGTCGTTCCTTGACCACGTTGACCACGCCGCGCGGAGAGCACCTCGGTGGTGGACGACGGCGAGGCCTAGGAAGGGGACTACGCGGAGCCGGGGAAGACGCGGCAGTGGAAGCCCCCGCAGAGAGGAGTACGAGGGTTCACTGGTTCGGCTGCGGTGTGAGGCTGCCGTCGCCGCAGGGCCTGGCCAGCGGTGGGAATAGTAGGGGCGGTGAGGCCTCTGCGGCAGTACAGCCGGCCACGGAAGGCAGGAGCATGCGGCACGACCGGCGCTGCTTTGGGCGGCTGGAGCAAGAAGACCAAAGGTTGAAGAAGCACTACGGCCGTTGGATGGACATCGTATGGTCACAGGAGCTAGAATCGTTCATATTGACTAAGTTGACAAAGCCCTTCGTCCCCGTCAACTTAGTAGGCCCACAAGTCAGCCTCCCACCAAGGTGGGTCCCAGCTAGCCGGGGGAGTATTCATTTTTTTGTGCGTAATAAGGAGGCACTTCCGGTGGGTCCGAGCTGACAGCGGGGGGAACGTTTTTTTCGTGATATACGGTGGCCCGTCCGGTGGGTCCCAGCAGTCAGGGGGAAACGATTTTGTTTCGCAAAATACTGGTGGCCCGTCCGGTGGGTCCCCGCTGTCAGGTGGAGGAATAATTATTTTCCGCGTAATAAGGAGGCACTTCCTTGCGGCTGCCGTGGACCCAGCTGCCAGCCTCTCCACATACAGTACTCTTCTGATGGAAATCGGTCGTTGACCACATTGACCACGCCGCACCGAGAGCACCACGGCGGTGGACGACGGCGAGGCCTAGGAAGGGGATGACACGGAGCCGGGCAAGATGCGGCAGTGGATGCCCACGGGGAGAGGAGTACGAGCGTTCACTGGTTCGGCTGCAGTGTGAGGCTGCCGTTGCCGCAGAATAACAGGGGGTGTGGGTGAGTGGAGGGATGGCCTGGCCAGTGGTGGGAGTAGTATGGGGGCGGTGAGGCCTCCGCGGTAGCACAGCCGGCCACGGGAGGCAGGAGCAGGCGGCACGACCAACGCTGCTTTGGGCGGCTGGAGCAAGAAGACCAGAGGTTGAAGAAGCACTATGGCCATTGGATGGACATCATACGGTCACTTGAGTATTGACTAAGTTGACAAAGCCCTCCGTCCCTGTCAACTTAGTAGGCCCACAAGTCAGCCCAACAATATGGTGGGTCCCAGCTAGCAGGGGGTATTCATTTTTTTGGGCGTAATAAGGAGGCACTTCCTTGCGTGCGAAGATATAGCTGGTGGGTTCGACCTGAAGGAAATATGCCCTAGAGGCAATAATAAAGTTATTATTTATTTCCTTATATCATGATAAATGTTTATTATTCATGCTACAATTGTATTAACCGGAAACTTGATACATGTGTGAATACATAGACAAACAGAGTGTCACTAGTATGCCTCTACTTGACTAGCTCGTTGATCAAAGATGGTTATGTTTCCTAGCCATTGACATGAGTTGTCATTTGATTAATGGGATCACATCATTAGGAGAATGATGTGATTGACTTGACCCATTCCGTTAGCTTAGCACTCGATCGTTTAAGTATGTTGTTATTGCTTTCTTCATGACTTATGCATGTTCCTATGACTATGAGATTATGCAACTCCCGTTTACCGGAGGAACACCTTGTGTGCTACCAAACGTCACAATGTAACTGGGTGATTATAAAGGTGCTCTACAGGTGTCTCCAAAGGTACTTGTTGGGTTGGCGTATTTCGAGATTAGGATTTGTCACTCTGATTGTCGGAGAGGTATCTCTGGTCCCACTCAGTAATACACATCACTATAAGCCTTGCAAGCATTGTGACTAATGAGTTAGTTGCGGGATGATGTATTACGGAACGAGTAAAGAGACTTGCCGGTAACAAGATTGAACTAGGTATCGAGATACCGACGATCGAATCTCGGGCAAGTAACATACCGATGACAAAGGGAACAACGTATGTTGTTATGCGGTCTGACCGATAAAGATCTTCGTAGAATATGTGGGAACCAATATGAGCATCCAGGTTCCGCTATTGGTTATTGACCGGAGAGGTGTCTCGGTCATGTCTACATAGTTCTCGAACCCGTAGGGTCCGCATGCTTAACGTTACGATGACAGTTATATTATGAGTTTATATGTTTTGATGTACCGAAGGTTGTTCGAAGTCCCGGATGTGATCAAGGACATGATGAGGAGTCTCGAAATGGTCGAGACATAAAGATTGATATATTGGAAGCCTATGTTTGGACATCGGAAGTGTTCCGGGTGAAATCGGGATTTTTTCGGAGTACCGGGAGGTTACCGGAACCCCCCGGTAACTTAATGGGCCTTAGTGGGCCTAGGTGGAAGAGAGGAGAGGAGGCTAGGGTAGGGCCGTGCGCCCCTTCCCCCCAGCCCGAATAGGACAAGGAGAGGGGGGCGGCGCGCCCCCTTCCTTCCTCCCCTCCACCTCTTCCCCCTCTCTCTCCTAGTCCAACATGGAAAGGGGGGGAGTCCTACTCCCGGTAGGAGTAGGACTCCTCCTGGCGCGCCTCTCCTCCTTGGCCGGCGGCCTCCCCCTTGCTCCTTTATATACGGGGGCAGGGGGGCACCTCTAGACACACAATTGATCAACGATCTTTTATCCGTGTGCGGTGCCCCCCTCCACCATATTACACCTCGATAATATCGTAGCGGTGCTTAGGCGAAGCCCTGTGTCGGTAGAACATCATCATCGTCACCACGCCATCGTGCTGACGAAACTCTCCCTCAACACTCGGCTGGATCAGAGTTCGAGGGACGTCATCGAGCTGAACGTGTGCTAAACTCGGAGGTGCCGTGCGTTCGGTACTTGATCGGTCGGATCGTGAAGACGTACGACTACATCAACTGCGTTGTGTTAAACGCTTCCGCTATCGGTCTATGAGGGTACGTGGACAACACTCTCCCCTCTCGTTGCTATGCATCACCATGATCTTGTGTGTGCGTAGGAATTTTTTTGAAATTACTACGTTCCCCAACAGTGGCATCCGAGTCTGGTTTTATGCGTTGATGTTATATGCACGAGTAGAACACAAGTGAGTTGTGGGCGATATAAGTCATACTGCTTACCAGCATGTCATATTTTGGTTCAGCGGTATTGTGAGATGAAGCGGCCCGGACCGACATTACGCGTACGCTTACGCGAGACTGGTTTCACCGTTGCGAGCACTCGTTGCTTAAAGGTGACTGGCGGGTGTCTGTCTCTCTCACTTTAGTTGAACCGAGTGTGGCTACGGCCGGTCCTTGCGAAGGTTAAAACAACACCAACTTGACAAACTATCGTTGTGGTTTTGATGCGTAGGTAAGAACGGTTCTTGCTAAGCCCGTAGCAGCCACGTAAAACTTGCAACAACAAAGTAGAGGACGTCTAACTTGTTTTGCAGGGCATGTTGTGATGTGATATGGTCAAGACATGATGCTATATTTTATTGTATGAGATGATCATGTTTTGTAACCGAGTTATCGGCAACTGGCAGGAGCCACATGGTTGTCGCTTTATTGTATGAAATGCAATCGCCATGTAATTGTTTTACTTTATCACTAAGCGGTAGCGATAGTCGTAAAAGCAATAGTTGGCGAGACGACAACGTTGCTACGATGGAGATCAAGGTGTCGCTCCGGTGACGATGGTGATCATGACGGTGCTTCGGAGATGGAGATCACAAGGACAAGATGATGATGGCCATATCATATCACTTATATTGATTGCATGTGATGTTTATCTTTTATGCATCTTATCTTGCTTTGATTGACTGTAGCATTATAAGATGATCTCTCACTAAAATTTCAAGATAAAAGTGTTCTCCCTGAGTATGCACCGTTGCGAAAGTTCTTCGTGCTGAGACACCACGTGATGATCGGGTGTGATAGGCTCTACGTTCAAATACAACGGGTGCAAAACAGTTGCACACGCGGAATACTCAGGTTAAACTTGACGAGCCTAGCATATGCAGATATGGCCTCGGAACACGGAGACCGAAAGGTCGAGCGTGAATCATATAGTAGATATGATCAACATAGTGATGTTCACCATTGAAACTACTCCATCTCAAGTGATGATCGGACATGGTTTAGTTGATTTGGATCACGTAATCACTTAGAGGATTAGAGGGATGTCTATCTAAGTGGGAGTTCTAAGTAATATGATTAATTGAACTTAAATTTATCATGAACTTAGTCCTGATAGTATTTTGCAAATTATGTTGTAGATCAATAGCTCGCGTTGTTGCTTCCCTGTGTTTATTTTTGATATGTTCCTAGAGAAAAATTATGTTGAAAGATGTTAGTAGCAAAGATGCCGATTGGATCCGTGATCTGAGGATTATCCTCATTGCTGCACAGAAGAATTATGTCCTTGATGCACCGCTAGGTGACAGACCTATTACAGGAGCAGATGCAGACGTTATGAACGTTTGGCTAGCTCAGTATGATGACTACTTGATAGTTTAGTGCACCATGCTTAACGGCTTAGAATCGGGACTTCAAAGACGTTTTGAACGTCATGGACCATATGAGATGTTCCAGGAGTTGAAGTTAATATTTCAAGAAAATACCCGAGTTGAGAGATATGAAGTCTCCAACAAGTTCTATAGCTAAAAGATGGAGGAGAATAGCTCAAGCAGTGAGCATGTGCTCAGATTGTCTAGGTACTACAATCGCTTGAATCAAGTGGGAGTTAATCTTCCAGATAAAATAGTGATTGACAGAATTCTCTTGTCACCATCACCAAGTTAGTAGAACTTCGTGATGAACTATAGTATGCAAGGGATGACGAAAGTAATTCCCGAGCTCTTCGTGATGCTGAAATCGATGAAGGTAGAAATCAAGAAAAACATCAAGTGTTGATGGTTGATGAGACCACTAGTTTCAAGAAAAGGGCAAAGGGAAGAAGGGGAACTTCAAGAAGAACGGCAAGCAAGTTGCTGCTCAAGTGAAGAAGCCTAAGTCTGGTCCTAAGCCTGAGACTAAGTGCTTCTACTGCAAAGGGACTGGTCACTGGAAGCGGAACTACCCCAACTATTTGGTGGATAAGAAGGATGGCAAAGTGAACAAAGGTATATTGGATATACATGTTATTGATGTGTACTTTACTAGTGTTTATAGCAACCCCTCGGTATTTGATACTGGTTTAGTTGCCAAGAGTAGTAACTCGAAACGGGAGTTGCAGAATAAACAGAGACTAGTAAAAGGCGAGGTGACGATGTGTGTTGGAAGTAGTTCCAAGATTGATATGATCATCATCGCACACTCCCTATACTTTCGGGATTAGTGTTGAAACTAAATAAGTGTTATTTGGTGTTTGCGTTGAGCATGAATATGATTTGATCATGTTTGTTGCAATACGGTTATTCATTTAAATTAGAGAATAATTGTTGTTCTGTTTACATGAATAAAACCTTCTATGGTCATACACCGAATAAAATGGTTTGTTGGATCTCGATCATAGTGATACACATATTCATAATAATGAAGCCAAAAGATGCAAAGTTAATAATGATAGTGCAACTTATTTGTGGCACTGCCGTTTAGGTCATATTGGTGTAAAGCGCATGAAGAAACTCCATACTGATGGAATTTTGGAATCACTTGATTATGAATTACTTGATGCTTGCGAACCGTGCCTCATGGGCAAGATGACTAAAACGTCGTTCTCCGGAACTATGGAGAGAGCAACAGATTTGTTGGAAATCATACATACAGATGTATGTGGTCCGATGAATATTGAGGCTCGTAGCAGGTATCATTATTTTCTGACCTTCACAGATGATTTGAGCAGATATGGGTATATCTACTTAATGAAACAGAAGTCTGAAACATTTGAAAAGTTCATATAATTTCAGAGTGAAGCGGAAAATCATCATAACAAGAAAATAAAGTTTCTACGATCTGATCGTGGAGAAGAGTATTTGAGTTACGAGTTTGGCCTTCAGTTAAAACAATGTGAAATAGTTTCACTACTCACGCCACCTGGAACACCACGGTGTAATGGTGTGCCCGAACATCGTAACCGTACTTTATTAGATATGGTGCGATATATGATGTCTCTTACCGATCTACCACTATCGTTTTGGGGTTATGCATTAGAGACAGCTGCATTCACGTTAAATAGGGTACCATCTAAATCCGTTGAGACGACATCTTATGAACTGTGGTTTGGTAAGGAACCAAAGTTGTCGTTTCTTAAAGTTTGGGGTTGCGATGCTTATGTGAAAAGGTTTCATCCTGATAAGTTCAAACCCAAATCGGAGAAATGTGTCTTCATAGGATACCCAAAGGAGACAGTTGGGTACACCTTCTATCACAGATCCGAAGGCAAGACATTCGTTGCTAAGAATGGATCCTTTCTAGAGAAGGAGTTTCTCTCGAAAGAAGTGAGTGGGAGGAAAGTAGAACTTGATGAGGTAACTGTACCTCATCGCTTATTGGAAAGTAGTTCATCACAGAGACCGGTTCCTGTGACACCTACACCAATTAGTGAGGAAGTTAATGATGATGATCATGAAACTTCAGATCAAGTTGTTACTGAACCTCGTAGGTCAACCAGAGTAAGATCCACACCAGAGTGGTATGGTAATCCTGTTCTGGAGGTTATGTTACTAGACCATGACGAACCTACGAACTATGAAGAAGCGATGGTGAGCCCAGATTCCGCAAAATGGCTTGAGGCCATGAAATCTGAGATGGGATCCATGTATGAGAACAAAGTATGGACTTTGATTGACTTGCCCAATGATCGGCGAGCCATAAAAAATAAATGTATCTTCAAGAGGAAGACGGACGCTGATAGTAGTGTTACTATCTACAAAGCTAGACTTGTCGGAAAAAGGTTTTTGACAAAGTTCAAAGTGTTGAATACGATGACATTTTCTCACTCGCAGCGATGCTTAAGTCTGTCCGAATCATGTTAGCAATTGCCGCATTTTATGAAATCTGGCAAATGGATAAACAAAACTGCATTCCTTAATGGATTTATTAAAGAAGAGTTGTATATGATGCAACCAGAAGGTTTTGTCAATCCTAAAGGTGCTAACAAAATATGCAAGGTCCAGCGATCCATCTATGGACTGGTGCAAGCATCTCAGAATAGGAATATACGCTTTGATAAGTTGATCAAAGGATATAGTTTTATACAGACTTGCGGTGAAGCCTGTATTTACAAGAAAGTGAGTGGGAGCACTACATCATTTCTGATAAGTATATGTGAATGACATATTGTTGATCGGAAATAATGTAGAATTATTCTGCAAAGCATAAAGGAGTGTTTGAAAGGAGTTTTTCAAAGAAAGACCTCGGTGAAGGTGCTTACATATTGAGCATCAAGATCTATAGAGATAGATCAAGACGCTTGATAAGTTTTTTCAATGAGTACATACCTTAACAAGATTTTGAAGTGGTTGAAAATGGAACAGTCAAAGAAAGAGTTTCTTGCCTGTGTTACAAGGTGTGAAATTGAGTAAGACTCAAAACCCGACCACGGTAGAAGATAGAAAAAGAATGAAAGTCATTCCCTATGGCTCGGCCATAGGTTCTATAAAGTATGCCATGCTGTGTACCAGATCTATTGTATACCCTACACTGATTTTGGCAAGGGAGTACAATAGTGATCTAGGAGTAGATCACTGGACAGCGGTCAAAATTATCCTTACTGGAATAAGGATATGTTTCTCGATTATGGAAGTGACAAAAGGCTCGTCGTAAAGGGTTACGTCGATGCAAGTTTTGACACTAATCTAGATGACTCTAAGTCTCGGTCTAGATACATATTGAAAGTGGGAGCAATTAGCTAGAGTAGCTCCATGCAGAGCATTGTAGACATAGAAATTTGCAAAATACTTACGGATCTGAATGTGACAGACCCGTTGACTAAAATTATCTCACAAGCAAAACATGATCACACCTTAGTACTCTTTCGGTGTTAATCACATAGCGATGTGAACTAGATTACTGACTCTAGTAAACCCTTTGGGTGATGGTCACATGACGATGTGAACTATGGGTGTTAATCACATGGTGATGTGAACTATTGATGTTAAATCACATGGCGATGTGAACTAGATTATTGACTCTAGTGCAAGTGGGAGAGTGAAGGAAATATGCCCTAGAGGCAATAATAAAGTTATTATTTATTTCATTATATCATGATAAATGTTTATTATTCATGCTAGAATTGTATTAACCAGAAACTTGATACATGTGTGAATACATAGACAAACAGAGTGTCACTAGTATGCCTCTACTTGACTAGCTCGTTGATCAAAGATGGTTATGTTTCCTAGCCATTGATATGAGTTTTCATTTGATTAATGGGATCACATCATTAGGAGAATGATGTGATTGACTTGACCCATTCCGTTAGCTTAGCACTCGATCGTTTAAGTATGTTGCTATTGCTTTCTTCATGACTTATACATGTTCCTATGACTATGAGATTATGCAACTCCCGTTTACCGGAGGAACACCTTGTGTGCTACCAAACGTCACAACGTAACTGGGTGATTATAAAGGTGCTCTACAGGTGTCTCCAAAGGTACTTGTTGGGTTGGCGTATTTCAAGATTAGGATTTGTCACTCCGATTGTCGGAGAGGTATCTCTGGGCCCACTCAGTAATACACATCACTATAAGCCTAGCAAGCATTGTGACTAATGAGTTAGTTGCGGGATGATGTATTACGGAACGAGTAAAGAGACTTGCCGGTAACGAGATTGAACTAGGTATCGAGATACCGACGATCGAATCTCGGGCAAGTAACATACCGATGACAAAGGGAACAACGTATGTTGTTATGCGGTCTGACCGATAAAGATCTTCGTAGAATATGTGGGAACCAATATGAGCATCCAGGTTCCGCTATTGGTTATTGACCGGAGAGGTGTCTCGGTCATGTCTACATAGTTCTCGAACCCGTAGGGTCCGGACGCTTAACGTTACGATGACAGTTATATTATGAGTTTATATGTTTTGATGTACCGAAGGTTGTTCGGAGTCCCGGATGTGATCACGGACATGACGAGGAGTCTCGAAATGGTCGAGACATAAAGATTGATATATTGGAAGCCTATGTTTGGACATCGGAAGTGTTCCGGGTGAAATCGGGATTTTTCCGGAGTACGGGGAGGTTACCGGAACCCCCCGGTAACTTAATGGGCCTTAGTGGGCCTAGGTGGAAGAGAGGAGAGGAGGCCAGGGCAGGGCCGCGCGCCCCTTCCCCCCAGTCCGAATAGGACAAGGAGAGGGGGGCGGCGCCCCCCTTCCTTCCTCCCCTCCACCTCTTCCCCCTCTCTCTCCTAGTCCAACATGGAAAAGGGGGGAGTCCTACTCCCGGTAGGAGTAGGACTCCTCCTGGCGCGCCTCTCCTCCTTGGCCGGCGGCCTCCCCCTTGCTCCTTTATATACGGGGGCAGGGGGGCACCTCTAGACACAATTGATCAACGATCTTTTAGCCGTGTGCGGTGCCCCCTCCACCATATTACACCTCGATAATATCGTAGCGGTGCTTAGGCGAAGCCCTGCGTCGGTAGAACATCATCATCGTCACCACGCCATCGTGCTGACGAAACTCTCCCTCAACACTCGGCTGGATCGGAGTTCGAGGGACGTCATCGAGCTGAACGTGTGCTGAACTCGGAGGTGCCGTGCGTTCGGTACTTGATCGGTCGGATCGTGAAGACGTACGACTACATCAACTGCGTTGTGCTAAATGCTTCCGCTATCGGTCTACGAGGGTACGTGGACAACACTCTCCCCTCTCGTTGCTATGCATCACCATGATCTTGCGTGTGCGTAGGAAATTTTTTGAAATTACTATGTTCGCCAACACGACCTGTCAGCGGGGGGAACGTTCTTTTCGCGAAATACAGAGGCCCTTCCTGTGGGTCCTAGCTGTCAGGTGGAGGAATCATTATTTTGCGCATAATAAGGAGGCATTTCCTTGCGTGCGGCTGTGGACCCAGCTGTCAGCCTCTCCACGTACAGTCCACTTCCGATGGATGTCGTTCATTGACCACGTTGACCAGGCCGCGCCGAGAGCACCAGGGCAGTGGATGACGGCGAGGCCTAGGAAGGGAACGACACGGAGCCAGGGAATACTCGGCAGTTGTTTCCCACGTGGAGGAGTACGAGGGTTTACTGGTTCGTCTGCCGTCGCCGGAGAATAACAACATGTGTGGGTGAGTAGAGGGATGGCTAGGCCAGCGATGGGAGTACGGTGGGGCCGTGAGGCCTGCGCGGCAGCATAGACGGCCGCAGGAGGAGGGAGCAGGCAGTCCCGCCGACGCTTGTTTGAGCGGCTGGAGCATGAAGAGCAGAGATTGAAGAAGCACGACAGCCGTTGGATGGACATCCAACTGTCACTGCTCTCGTGTGTTGACTAAGTTGACAGGGCGTTGTGTGTGCGTCAACCTTTTTTTATGAAAGCATACGCGCCAACCTGTAGTAGGCGCACAAGTCACCCTCAAATCTGTGGAAAACAGCATACAGCCCATCTGCCATTATTTCTAATAATGTACAGCCCATTTGCTAATTCTTAAGATTTTTTTTGGAGCCCATATTCTTTTTGTTAGCATTACACCCCATATTGTGGCCACGGTTAAAAAGTATACGAAATTTTGCATATTTCGGTGCGGTCAATTGTTCTTAATCCAGAAATATCGATTCACATTCAAACTATTTTGAAAAATAATTTATATAAATATAAAATCCAAATAATTGTCCACACATAAAAATCAATGGAATTTAAGATCTTGTAATGAAAAAAAATTGAAACTAATTCCCGATTTGATGTGTTTTAAAAATGTACAACCCATTTCTGGGCAAACCGAATGAAACTCTCCTCGTCTTGAAAGATTTGCAGCCCACCAGGGCCGATAAAGCAAGTAGGCCTTGTTTGGGTATTTCTTTTAAAAAAATAGAACTGGGCTAGCCATTTTCAGCAAGAAAAAAACACAACTGGGCTCATGATGTGGTAAACATAAATAAAACCCTGGCTAGACGGGCCACAGCCCCCGAACAACCCCGTTGTTATCCTGATCCGTCGCTAAAACTAGTATAAATAACAACTGCTTGTTCCTCAAAAAAAACCGCGCGACTTGCTGGGTCCCTGGTGTCAGCCGCTCGTAGTGTAATTCTCTCGTTTATTGACTACGTTGACAATGGCGTGAGCCCCAGATGTCCAACCATTAGGAGGTACCATATTTTTGGGCTTGTACTATAGAGGCACTTGCTTGCGTACTGCCATGACGCTGGTGGGTCCCTACTGTCATCCTCTCCACGTACAGTCATCTCCTTGTGCCTCTCGGTTGTTGATGACGTTGACAACACAAGAGGGCGGCGCACCGCGCAGGGCGAGCGAACCAAGGCCGCAAGGCGGAGGACGACGGCGAGGCCTCGGACGGAACGAACAGGAGCCGTTGAAGATGCGTCGGTCCAGTCGCAGGCGGAGGGGAGTACGAGGGTTGACTGGTTCGGGCGCGGGTGCGTGTTGGGGCTGACGTCGCCGGAGAATAACAAGACGTGTGGGGGAATAGAGGGAGGGACTGGCCAACATTGGAGGGTACGTACGGTAGGGCGGCGGAGGCGCAGCCAGCCATGGGAGGCGGGAGCAGGCGGAGCCGGCGGGGTGGTTTGGTTTGGGCGGCTGGAGGTAGAAGAAGACAAGAGATAGAAGATACACGACAGATGTTGGATGTCAATCCAACGGCTGGTAGGCAGAATCGTTTGTTGACTGGCTAGTAAGTTGACACCACCTTGGATAGGCTATTTCCTCGCGGGTCCCAAATGTCAGAATCCAAATCTGTCACGGTCATGCAGCCTTTCCTATGAAAATTTACAGCCCATTTGATGTGCTAGTTCGAAATAAGTTTGTGGGTGCTGGTGGGGGCTAATCACTTGGCTTCTGTAATGCACAGTGAGCTCAAGAAGCCGGCGAGAGTGATGTTATTTCCCTTGGTTGGGATTTGTTACAATATTTCACTCTAAATTAAACGAATGGCAAGCCATTTGCCTTGTTTCAAAGAAAATATGACAGTCATAGCCGAGTTGAAAAGGGCAGGAACATCTAACTCCAGCTTACAAACTGTACAAAAGCACGAGGGTTAATTGTTCATCAGGTTTACAAAAAAAACCAGATTGAAAAGGGCAACAACATCTAACTCCAGCATTTTTTTCGGCAGTCACAGTCAAATGGATCGGTCAGGTCCATGAATGAACATCCTGGGTCATAAAATTTACTGGATTATGACCACAATATGTTGTAAATAGAAGCCCGACACGTTCAGAAGCTCTTTTGCCCACCTGAAACTCCTTTTTTTGCTCTTCGACATACCCATCCGTCAAAACCATGCTGCTGATAAACTTAAGCCTGATGGACAATAGTAACCTCGCATTCAACAGGAAGAATGCGACAAATCTTGTGTTTGCACGGTTGGCTACATATTGTTCTAGCGTTATTGTCTTCAATCGAATCTCATGAGAAGTGAGAAAATCCCGATGGTTACGAATCCACCGATTGGTTATAACTTTCTTACCCTGTCCTGTTGCCTAAATAGACATGAAGATTGAAAACAGTTAAGGTCTAAAAGAAGAGTGTCGAAAGAGCAACAACTGAATGGTTAATTCTAGTACACTATATGCGGGCTTCCAATGTGCGTGAAATTATCACCTTTATATACAACTTCTCCAGACATGGAAAGCATTGCAGCAAGCCAATAATCTTGTTCAGATCAAAACTATTCATTTGGATATATAAGATCTTGACAGAATCCAGCACCATTGATAGGCCATCCATGGAGAAACTCTTCATTGAGCATAGAACATAATATTAGTACAAAATCTGTACTCCAAGATGATATATAAATTATGCACAGAAATTTAAAATGCAGCTTATGGTTACAAGTGTAGATGATAATATAAAGTACCTGAAGAACTGTGGAGCCAAACACCATATTGAAATGAGCACAGAGATCATGTATTACACCAAAGGTCTCCAGTTTAGGCGCAGAGAGGACGGTTATTTGAAATGGTGAATAACTAGAATCAAGGATCAACCTTTGAAGTGAAGGGGCATCTTGGATGATGAGCTGCCTTCCGTCAAAAGAAATTCCAATTCTTACAAGGTTAGGCGACTTTATTTGGAGACAACCAATTCTAACTGTGAAAACAAGCACCAAGCACTCCAGCGCAGGGCAACTAGAGTGGATGATGCTGTGCAATGAGGCCTCCGATATACGAACCCGCACAAGTGAAAGTTTCTTGAGAAATGGGAGTCGAAGGTTTAGTACCAGATTGTCTGGTAGGTAGCACAGCGCAAAGGTGGCGGTGTGGAGAGAGGACGAAAACCGCGAGATGGACATCGGTGCTGAGGGCACAAGTTCATGGCGTTCGGTATGTGGTATGTGATTTCTAGGGGAATAGTAGAACTCAAGCAGCTATAGTTCTGTGAATTCAGGGGATTTCAGCCAGGCGTCCATCGTGCAGGGCATGGTATGCTTGCTCAGGTAGCATGACGGGATGCAGAGGCTTTGAATGGAGCCCTGGTGGGAGGAGATGATGGCTCTGGGGATTTCAAAATCATTGAAGAGAGATAGCTGATGACAGTTGAGATTAAGGGGCACGGCGCGCCATAAAGGGCGCCACCGAATTGAGAGGACTTGGGTGCGGCAGCAATCCTTGGTGGGGAGAAGCGAGATGATCTCCCCAAGGACGGCGTCCGGGAGATCGCTGATGCGGTCCACCCGAGATTCTACGGGTTCCTGGGATCCGGTGGGGGCGGGGTCGCCGCTTCTCCCCGCGCTGCCGTGTGCGGGATCTACAACAGGCGTCGCCGCTGGCGGGAGCCTCATCTTCTTGGCGCTGGGGTCAGCCGACTCCATTTTCCTCGAGGGCGTCGTGTCGCGCTCACGGATTTGAGCAGAGTAATGAATGACGAGCCTAGTTGTAGTGCGAGCGAAGAAGAAGGGGAGCTGGGGGTTTTCTGTAGGAGTGAGGAAGAAGGGGAGCTGGGGTTTTCTGTAGGAGTGAGGTGAGGAATTTGGGGGTACGAGTGGAGCGAGCTGACGTGAGGTGGGTGGGAGCGAGGAGGAAGAAGAGCACCCAATGTGGATGGGCTTTTGAATTGATTTTACTATTTACTAGTGTGGATGGGCTGTTTTGTCTTGGGCCCAGAGAAACAATTACTACTAGTACAGTGGAGACACTCTCAGCTACCCAGAAAAACAATTACTACTAGTACAGTGGAGACACTCTACCGCTTCTGGCTCCTCCTAGGTCATTGAAACGTCTCCCTCTACTGAATGCCGTTATACTTTTGTTCACCGACATGCGGGCCATGCAGCGCGTGGGCCCAAATGCCATCCACCAAATTAGAAGGCAGTATGCAGGCGGAGAGTCACCCCGGTCGTAGCGCGGCAGTAACGAGCCGTCGTATCACAAAACCCCACCTCCCCGCAGTCTAAGTTTGACGGACGAAGCAACCATCATTTCACTCTTCGCTGAATCCCCTTCTCCCTCGGACTATCCTTCTCCCTCACCGTCTTCAAGAAAGGCAACACTCGCATCTGCCACTATTCTTCTCTCCGAACGAAGGGAAGGTAAGAGGATCCGTGATGTTGGTATATTTTCGTTCAGAGAAAAAAAAGAATTTTTGCAAAGCAGTAACCGATCCTCACTCTCTTTTTTGTTTCATTGTCATTGCGATTGTGTTTTCCTTTCAGTGGTCTCCTAGTATTCGTCAGTTTCATGATGGACCAAGGAGAACCAGGCAAAGATATGCCAATATTGGAGCAGACGCGGGAGGCTGATCCCCATGAGACAGAGAGCTCCAAGAAGATGGAGGCAACCACCGAGCTGACCCCAGATACGCTCACGGCCACTACTGAGATGGTCAACGCCCCGTTTGAGGTTACAGCCCCCGTGGCACTGCAGGAGCAGTTTCCCCCCTTCGAGGATGTGTCCCCCCCCCCGCTGAGCTGCCCAAGGTGATTTCCTTCTTTGCCGATCTCGATTGTGGTTTTTCATCTAAGTATGTGGTGATTTTTTTAGAAAAGGAAGTATGTGGTGATTAATAATGCAAAATTTTATTAGCTTCGATGCCATGCTATACATAGTGGTTTAAATAACTTGTG
>NC_057796.1:185913528-185924905 GCF_018294505.1 Triticum aestivum
TTTTCCCCCTTCGAGGATGTGTCCCCCCCCCCGCTGAGCTGCCCAAGGTGATTTCCTTCTTTGCCGATCTCGATTGTGGTTTTTCATCTAAGTATGTGGTGATTTTTTTAGAAAAGGAAGTATGTGGTGATTAATAATGCAAAATTTTATTAGCTTCGATGCCATGCTATACATAGTGGTTTAAATAACTTGTGTTTCTTATACTGAAAAGTAATTCAGAATTTGTTTCTGTTTCAATTAGAGCCCTGATGCAGACAAGGATTGTGTGGTTGTACATGTCACTCGCTATGAGGCAGGCGACCTGAATATACGCACTGGGAAAACAGAATTCTTAGGCTGTTGGATCCTGGAAGCCATTTGCGGTTATACCAATGAAGATTTGTATTCCAGCCTCACTGTTGTCAGGTGTGTTGTCCAGGGTGTACTAAAGCACAAGAAGTTCAAAGCTACTCCTTCGTTTGTGAGGCATACTGTTCTTGTCAAGCTTACGCAGGAAGATCACGTGGCATGCCTCCACAAACAAGTTTATCAGTGGCAAGGCCACAAGGTTGTCTTCATGAAGGTTCACAGGATTGAGCTTCTGCGGGACGTCCTCGATGATGTTCATGGCAAGGTCCGTCTTGTGTGCAGCCCAAATTAGATCGAGGCATGAAATAGTTGCCCCAACTAGTGTTTAATAGTAGTTTGGATTGTGTCTAATTATCCGAACCTTGCCTGTTATCGACCCCTCTGGGGCTAGTACTCTGTTTGAATCCGTCTATGGGAACTGCTGCTACTTTTGTGTGCATGTGAATCATGTGAGAACCATCGTAATTGTTGCTGAAACAGATGCGTCCTCACTAGCTTTTTCATGAATAATATGGCATGGTAAGACATAAGTTGTCACGGTTTATCATACGAGCAGTGTGTGTTTTGATGAAATAGAGCACTCGTTTGAGAACCGTGCGCCGACGTATACATAAGTACTTGTAAACACTGTTGGTGCTACCCCACTTGTAAGCAGTTGTGCAAAACACGGCACATTGGCTCAGCTCGCTTCAACACTAGGCTATCGACCAGCTAACAATCAACAATCTGCTGTCTGACATATAATCAACTATGTATCTTGTTACAGTGGTTCATGCAGTTAATTGAGGCCACAATGTAATAAATTCCAAACGTTCACACACTAGTCCAGCGCTCATGTGGAACACTCACATTAAACTCGTCTTCATAAAAAACTTGAAAAAGCATAAGTTAAGCAATTTTATACATCTCAATGATTCATAGAACATACAAACATATACTAGTTCACAGCAAAAGACAAAGTTGTGAGAAGGTACAAATCAGGAAAAAACAAGCAAGGCTTCTCTGAGCAAAGGGCCTCCCGGCAGGCTTAAATTTCCTGGAGTTCACTCTGGTTTTTTCTTGTTGCCACCATTCAGGGTTAGGTTCTCTCATTCTAGAATAACCAATTATAATTGTGGTCTCAGCTGGAATGCTGAACTGAACCATGCAGTGTACTGACCAGCTGAAATGCTTGTGCATTCCACTAAATTTAAGCACCGCTATTTGCAGAAATAAGCATACCACAATGCCTCTTGTCCGCGCACCTGTCCAAAAAACCGCCATGCAGCCGTGCTAGCTAGTCCTCGGTCCATGGATGAACTGGTAGAAAGTGCATTCCGGACTAGGATGCAGTTGTTTTCGCTCGTCCCTGCACTGCAATCAGGAAGTAAAACGTATGAATCAGCTTCTTTTAGATTGCGTTGGTCATTCTACCTTAGTTACTAGTACCAATGTAGGGATACCTTGAAGACGGGAGGTTAGACGATGGCAACGAGGGATAGCCATCTCATTTTGCGCAGTTGTACTAAAACTGAGGTGTGTGCTTTTGATTGCGCGGATAGAAACGATACGGAGACAGACATCCCTGTTTGCGCAAATACGAAATACGGTTATTTAAACAGTGACAGATATTACTACTTTCCCCCGTTTCCTCTTAGAACCAAGTCCTAGATTCATGCTACAGCTTTCCCACTTTCTTCCCTATTTGAACCAACGCTTTGAGTTGACTGTATGAACTAGCTTTACTTCTAATAATAGTAGAAGTCTAGGTGGCTTTGGAACAGCGGACGGAAGTAGAAAAGGATCCACACGAAGGGAGCTGGGGCAGTAGAGCAAGGCAGGTTTCGAAGGAATATATACCTGAGGGTTGTCGGCATGTGGCAAAGACGGCATCGGGAGGCCGCATCTTGGCCACAATACCGCAGGGAGGAAGAAGGGGTCGGAGGCCCTCCCGAGCCGGCGCTCTCTCGGAGAGAACGGCACGACCGCCGATCGGGACGCGCGGGCAGCCGTTGGTCTCCTCCCTCGCCGCCAACGACAGTGTGAACGATGCACCTACACCCCTACCCCGGTGGAGGTTGTCCGGCCGGATTTGTGACCAGCCGTGAGCTGAGAGAGAGTGTGGCCGCCTATGTGTTGCTTAGATCTGGAGAGCATGAGAGAGTGAACGAGAGGAACCCTAGTAAAGCAAGCGCTAAGGCTCCTGCATTTATATATAGTGGAGTGATTTTGTTGCACCAGCTTCAAAAAATGCGCTCCTACATGTACCCGCGAGTGGGTGTGAGAGAACTAGTGCGTGCGTGCACCGCTTCTCTTCGTGAGAGTACAATATACTATGCCCAAAGAACGTTCGCCGCAAGAGTAATAGTATAAGTGTGTGACGCGTGAGCTAAAATAAAATGTGCGCGCCGTCTTTTGTTTTTTAGAAGTTCTGAGGGTAGGGTGTGAAGAGCACATATGGGCGTGACGTCTACCTGCAGATAGACGGTGGGTGCGACGTGCGAGTCTGCGAGAGGACTCGGGAGAGTCGTGACTCGTGAGGGTGCGTGTGCGTGAGAGAGAGGGGGGCACGTATCAATGCAATGCATGTGTCCGTAAATCATTATCCGACAAACGTTCGCCACAAGCCTTTTCCTGACGAACGCCGTAAGAACCGTTAGATCGGCATCCGACAGTGTCAGTTTTGCCATGTCATTTAACAGAACAACCACTCCTCCTACACACAAATCTTCCACGTGAGTGTTAGCAACTGCCGTATGATCCCTCTGTTCCGAAATGCAGTGCATATAGCTTGAAAATTCGAACCTCGCAAACTTTTACCGAGTTTTCGTGTACCAAATTGCACATGTAGAATACCATGTATATATCATTTCATTCATCTTCAAGAGGTAACTATAAAGATGGTGAGGAGACTACAAAGAAACACCATCGTATCACCCGCAACAATTTCAAGCATCCTTTAGTGTCAAGGAATATCATAGGAACTCTATATGATATGATTTTTATAGGATTTTTTCCTTTAGATCCAATTGGTTCATAGGAATAGATTCATATACTCCACATTTCAAAGGAAATAAACATGATATCATTTCTATAGCTTTAGAGCCACTTGGTTCATATGAATGGATTCCTATACTCCCTTAATTTCAAAGGAAAATAAACATTAGCGTATATTCAATAGAAAAGTTCCTATGATATGAACCAAATTACATCTCTTTTCTAATCCCTCCTCATAGGAATTGAGATACATGTCATCTCTAGATTCAATAGAAAAGTTCGTATGATGTGAACCAAATGACATCTCTTTTCCAATCCCTACTCATAGGAATTGAGATGCTCCATGTCATCTCTTTCCCTACAACTTCCATGTATACATCTTCTATTCCTAAATAGATAGTACAACCCACTAGTAGCTTTTTTCCAAAACATGCAACTATGGCACAAGAACTATATAGTGTGCCAATAACTTTGAAAGATGGTCGCTGGATGAAGCTAACCCGACAGTGCAGAGATAGGCAAATCCGAGCACTACTGGCCGTTGGATATCATCAACATTCCACCAGATCTGCCACATGTACAATTTAGAAGACTCCATGGTTGAACTTAAGCATAATGCACAAACCTCAAAACACAAGCACTTCTCCTTTGTTCTAGAATCTTCTGTATCATAATTGATTATTTTTTCTAAATGAATTGCCATTATTTGTTTTTTACTTTATGATTTACAATGCACAACCCCATGAATCTTAACATTTTTATAAAACTAATTGATTTTGAATGAGATGAACTATAAGAACTAAACGAACATCTACGTCATGCATATATGACTCAAAGCTTTACATGCTATAGTGTGTATTTATTCGTAATTTGGTTTCGAAATCTCATGCGTTCAATACATGTGTACCTTACTAGTTTTGAGTAGAGTAGCAAATTTCACGCGGCCCCGGGTATATCAAAATGCAGGGCCCATGCATCATTGCCTTTCGGTCGAACCTACATCCACAATTTTTTGTACGTACTATATCTCCACTGGTCCCCGAACCCAAAATGCTGCCTCGTTCCCGTAAAACCAAGCGGCCCACACATATTTAAGGCGTCGACTCGAACCCGTTTACTACGACGTGGCCCCGCACGCCGTAGTACTCCTACAAACCCTACCACCGCACTCATCATCGGTTTTCTTCAAGAGGACGAGGGAGAAGCCGATTTGTAGTGGAGGCGCTTTTAAAAAAAGGATCTGTAGTGGAGACCCCTACCCTAGGGTGCCCTAGGTAGCTGCCGCACGCATCATTGTTTTCTCTTTTCTTTATGCTCTTGCGCCCTAGAGTGAAATGATGGTTGCTTCGTCCGTCCAGCTTAATGCGGGAAAGGTGGGGCTTTGTGATTTGACCCCTCATCGCTCATTTTCTACTACTGCGGCGCTACGACCGGGGTGCCTCCAATTCCAACCGCTACTCCGAACTGTAATTTGGTGCATCGCACGTGGAACAAGACGGTGGATGAGCCACATGTCGGCCAAAGGGGTCCTGTTAAGTGTGTCGCCATTTCGTGTGCGGACTGACCCTGCTTGAGTTGCTACGCCAACACGACATGAGCAGCCTACCACTTGGTTTTGCTCCTTGGTGAATCCCGACTATATTGATCTAAAAAGATACGTGCTGAACTACCCTCTCCATCTCGGTTTTTTTATTTTTAGGCGTCTCGGTTTATAAGGCCTGCACGTAGTTCTAGGTCATCCATTTGACTAACTAAATATGAGTTACTATGTCACAAAAAGTATATCATTGGATTCTTAAGCGGATGTAGTTGTATTTAAAAGTCGAGGGCGGGGCTTTTCCTGCGCGGTAGGCGGGGCAGTTCCGCCTAGTCGGTTCGACAAAGACGCGAGAAGACGAGGGAGTAGGCTGCTGCAAACGTAGGGCTGTGTGATTTGACATCGAGTTACTGCTGGACAGGTGGGGCCCCGTGATTTGACTTGCCATTATCATTTTAACTGCGGCGCTACGACCGGCGTGAGTCTCCCGATTCCTGACCACCTCCATACAGGTGCCTCTCCCAATGCTCCACCATGTAGTAGAGGCTGGCTCTTGCATGAGAGCCCACTTCTCCATTTTTTCCTTGCCTCTCTTTCCTCCACATATGCAAAAATGCCACGTAAAGCGCACTATTGTACTTACTTTTACTTGCTCCTACAGGTGCTTAAGCTTGCCACATAGGCATAAAGTCTGATGTGGCAAGTTAATCAAGAAGAGAGAGACTAGTTTGGTGACCCAAGGAAGAAACGGTGCTAAGCGCGTGTACCTAGGTGAAAAGACAATTTTGAGTCTATAGCTAATTAAATGAAGCAAACTTAGCAACACCTTTTCATTGGAAGAGGTCACTCCTTGGCAAATGCAATAAATACTAGTACTCCCTGTGTCCCATAATATAAGAACGTTTTTGGCACTACACTAGTGTCAAAAACGTTCTTATATTATGGGACGGAGGGAGTACGAAGAAAGAGATAGAGAGGAGTAAAATTTTTTTACACTTATAGCCAACCTTGTCGTAGTATGAGTGACTAAGTGATGACTATGTATGACATGCCAACATCAGATAGCCTAACGCACCGTGTTAAATCTCCAAGGGCGCGACCGCGCGAGCGACGCGACGGTTGTGGTAGGTGCGACCATGATACGGGCTGCTGGCAGCCCTTGGATCTGAGATCAAACAATCGCATGCTAAGTTGCTGAAAATTTGCAGAATAACCCTCCAGGATAGGATATTCACCCATAGGTCTGGAATCACGCCATGCAACCGTTCGATCTCAAATCCAAGGGCTCTCGGAAGCCCGTATCATGGGAGAATGGAAAGCCACTACCCTGCCGTTCGCACGCTGGTAGTTCGCTCCTACTCGTCCCCGCACGTCCTTCAATACTACGGCGGTTCGCTCCTAGTCGTCCCGTCCATTCACATTACGTCAGTTCCACTAATCCTAACCCTCCTCCCAAATCCATGGCGTCCCAAATCTCCACGATCGGTGGTGAGTACAAGTTTAGAACCATCACCGGCGATGAGTTCGACGTCATCTACACCCGTTCTTCCGCGACGGTGAAAGGATGCCTTTCTCGCTTCAGACGCATGTTCGAAAACTCAGATGATGAGTGGGTCGCTGGGCTAGATGTTGAGTACACCACAGTCCTGGGACGAGAGAAGGATCTAAAGGACGAAGAGAGGAAGAAGCCCGCCGTGATCCAGGTTTGCGTACATAACGTTTGCTTGGTCTACCACATATGCCATGCCGACGTTGAGTGCCAGGATTTTAAGAACTTCCTCAAGGACAAAACAGTGAAATTCATTACTGTAGACTTTAAGAACGACAAAGAAGTCCTTGGTCAGATAGGCCTCGTTGTAGGCAACCCCTTCGACCTCCAAAAGAATCGGCTGGTGCCCTCTCGTCAGCCTTCAATGCTGACCCTGGCAGGAGCCATGGTTCATCCTTCGTACCGTAAACTGGAGAAACCTCATTACACGTTTCATCGTCATGCATGGCAGCGGAATGTACTAGATATAGACCACATCCACTACGCTCCAATGGATGGCTACCTTTGTTTCAATATCTACAAGGGCTGGATGAAGAGCAACAGCCAAGTGTGCGGTTCAAGCAAAGAAGTATCGGCCAAGAGGAAGAGGGACAAGGACGAAGTCGAGGACGTGGACAAGGACTCCGAGTAAGGTGGCAGTGTCGTTGCTCATGGTGGTTCTAAACTTCTAATGCAGTGTCTACCGGATTAGTTGCATAGTTTAATTTCAGGTGTGCTTAGTTTAATTTGAGGGGTGTGTTGTGCTGAGCCCCCAGCAGAACTATGTTATGTTTCTTCTCGTTACTTTAACTCTTCAGTATGTACATACTACTAGTATTTCTTTAATAGAATTTAGCACCCCACTTAAGCACGTACTAGCTTTTTTAATAGTACTATATGCATAATTTGGCGACGAGCGCTCTCTATATGTACCACCTTTTTTTTTAATTTCAATTTTTGCTCCATGGCGCAATCCATCGGTAGTACTACTGTACAAAAGTATACATTTTTTAAAAGGCTAGAGTATTGTTCATCACATATATAGCCAGTTAAATTCTCAACCTAGAACGACGTGCATGCCATGTTGTAAACCGATATGGAGGAAGTATAGTAAAAATGAGGTGATTATACCGAGCGATCGGCGGGGGAGCATGGCCTGTCATGCGGTCCCACGTGTCATGATGTACCAAGGCGATGCGCGTGTCCCTCTTGAGGCAGAAGCAATACTACGTGGTTTGAGATGATGGCGAACCGAAGTGTGAAATAATGGTTGCTTCGTCCATCTGGGAAGGTGCGACATTGTGATTTGATGTCTCATTGCTCATTACTACTACTGGGCCGGTACGAGTGGGGTGCGTCCCCCTGTTGTTCTGCACTGTTATTTGGTGCTTGACACGTCGACCCGGTTGCTATATGTCCCACATGTCGGCGACAAGAAGTACAGAATTCATGAAAGGGAGCGTCGACGGAGGAGTATACTACAGAATTCATGAAAGGGAGCGACTTAGTTTTGGAAAAATCTGTTTTTACGGAGTACGTACCCACTAGGGTTTATAGGGCTCATCTAAAAAACATTCGTTTTTCCGTTTGATAAGTCTCAATTCTACTATACTAGTAGTAGTACCATTACATGTTGGATTTCGAGGTGCGTTAGATCACCCGACGCAAGCAGTGTCATGAGGAAACTAACCAATGCATGTACAAGTTCATGGAAATTTAGTGGTCATTCATGCATTCGTTCTAATTAATGCCTCGGTAAACATAACTTCTTGAGAAAAATGAGCGTACTTACTTGTGCAAACTACGAAATTAATTCGACCACTCACCGTCTACCTTGGTTGGAGAGATTTTGAAATTGAGCCATAAACTGGAAAGAAGGGAGTAGTAACTTTTGTCTCGATTACTATTTGTGGCCTTGTATAGATGCAAAATGTATTTTTTTATAGTGGCCTTGTATAAGTAAATGGAGGGAGTACTAACCAAAGTACGTAGTAGGGGCGAGGAGTAAACGGAGGGAGTAGTAAAATTTTCTCCTCGTGCTGCGAGCCACCGCGCGCGTGGGCGAGGGAGCGGGAGTAAAGGCGCACAGTAGTAGTAGTAGTACTCGTAAGCAAGCTTCACCTCATCCTGCGAGCCACCGCGCCCGTGGGCGGGGGAGACGGCGTACTAAGCAAGCTTCTCCTCGTTCTGCGAGTTGACAGGACACATCAAAGGTACTCCAGTGTATAGAGCCTTGCCTCTAAGGTAGGCCCCACATGGTTTGCCTCTTTTTTTAATTTAACATAACGCGTCAAGTCGCAATTTGTTTGTTCACCCGTGGTAGACGATCCTCCCTCCACCAAGTGGACAACCAGTACACGTGCCAAATTACCACGTGGGCTGCCTTTTTCGTACAGAAATGAGCTCCACCGTGTACCCGCGCGGGTGTGGTTGGGAAAGAGGCGGGAGTACGTGCGCCGTGCGTGCACCTCTTCTCTTCGTGCACGTCCCCCACCTACGTGGGTGTGTGTGAGAGAGATACAAACCTAGACATAATGCGCCGTCCATCCCCATGCCTCCGCCCAGTCCGACCACCAGTCACCACCACGCCCCACTCCTCCTCACCTTATCTCTCATCTTTCTCCCTCCATTTTTATATACAAGGGGCCACTATCAAAATTATAATTTGCAGATATACAGGGCCACTAACACTAATCGATGCAATATTAATGGTGTTTGCCTCGTGGTACTAGCAAAGGAGGACATAAATTATCCCTTGCATGCATGCGGGAGTTTGTAAAAAAATGCATCTTGATGTTCCGTGCAATGCACGGGCATCTTGCTAGTCCATGAAAACAACACATGGCAAAATTCCACGGTGAATGAGGGATTTGAATCTGTTGGGAGGGGCTGTTTGGATCTTGCCCGGGGTAGCCAAAATATTGGCGACCCTTTTGTCCACCGGTGCCTTTGCCATCGATGAACGAGGAATGGCTCGGGTGCTCATGCTGTCATGCATCCTCCAGCGCGCACGTTGGAGGCGAGCTCGCACGAGCTGTGTTTTTTTGTCCCACAACGCTGCCCGAGCCGCCCGCAGACCGACCGGCGACCCGCAAATTACGCCATCCAACCGTAGCCGCACACATTATGATAGCAACTCAACCAACCGGACGAAATTCACGCAAACACGTAGACAAACTGATATTTCATATAAACAACAACGGAAATCATATAAAATACCGGATTTTCATACAAACATGAAGGATTTCATTACATTCAAATGAACTACGCGGTGCTAGTTCTGGACAGCACAGGTATATAATACCTGGCCTAAATGGTCTCCCGCCGATCGATTTGTGTTCCTCATGTCCGGCAGCACGATCACCGGACTGCTGGGAGCCCCGGAGGTATATGCTTCAGCGCAAAGCAAGGCTTGCTTCCCCACTGCCCAACTGATATCATTGGCTGTGCCGAAGATGATGGTGGCCGGCACCAGTTCGAGTTCATCACCGGCCACTACTCCATGGTCGGCACTGGCTCGAGTTCATCCTAACATTCCCCTCTTCCGTGGAGCCCATGCGGGGTCGACGAAGGTCCTCGCAACAAAAGGATCCGGCAAGACACCTGCTGTGTACGCCGGCGTCGCCTCCGCGGTGGCCTTCATGGGACCCAAGCGGCGGCGGCCTCCCGTGTTCTACTTCTCCTTGATGATGGCGGCGGACGCGGAGGCGCTGGCCGCCGACTCGTCGCTCTCCGCGCACCCGGCTTCTGTCGCTGCTTGCATGGCGCGGCCGCCGGCATGGGAGTCTCGGCCACAGAAACGGGAGATGCGGTATGAGGCGGCGGCGTGGACGGCAGCAACGACGCCCGTGCGCCGCTCCTCGTCGAGCTGGCCTGGAGCGGCGAGTTGCTGAACCGCACGCCGGCTTGGGGCGGCAACTGGCTCCGTCGGGCGAGGGGAGGGAGGTGGATCAGCGAGCTGCATAGCTCGTATCCGGCGGGCTACCCAGCCGGCTTGGATGCGGAATAACTACTCTTCGTAAGCCATTGTAAGAGTGGACAAAATGGTGGAGGAGATAGGGGAGCGGCGGAGGTGTGCGATTCTTGGCCGACGCTTGGCCTCGTTTAAATAGGAGATTAAATAGACGGCGGACGGGAGGAGCTCGGCCGGCGTTGCGTTTAACGCCGGCCCGGTCATGAACAGACGTGTGTCCAGAGTGGGTTTCTCGGCTTCCACACGGGCGGGTTTCACGGAGGCGTTTGAATGAGGCACGGAGGCGTGTTCAGCCGGGCGTGCCACGAGTGGCGCCCTCGAC
Source organism: Triticum aestivum (assembly GCF_018294505.1). Taxonomy (NCBI): domain Eukaryota; kingdom Viridiplantae; phylum Streptophyta; class Magnoliopsida; order Poales; family Poaceae; genus Triticum; species Triticum aestivum. Next base: position 185,924,213 of record NC_057796.1, read on the forward strand.
TCTAACCTAGGACACAACGCCGTTCTTCCACTAACGTGTGGGCTCTTGGGTGCATGGCCTGCATGTGAGTGACCCAACGCAGGCAGCGCACAGCAGAGGAACCTTTGGTGGGCCAGGGCGGTCAGAAGCGGGCATTTCATAAACCGATGATTGTTCATTGAGTGTGACGTCATCTTTTTCATGTAGATAATCCTACTATGTTGATAGCCCGTTCGATACGTTGTGATTCATAAAGACCGCTGCAAACATCAATGTTCTGCTTATCACAGATAAGATTGATTAATACCCGTAACAATCCATGTCCTTAACAAAGGGTGCATGCACGTATACGTTGAGCGTGTGTCTTGCGTCGTGTGTTGTGTGCATGCAGGCGTGCGAGTGTTGCGTGTGTGCAAGGGTACGTTTCAGTGTTGCATGCATGGGTGCGTACGTGCGTGTGTTCGTGAGTGCATGTGTACGTGTCAGTGTTGCACGCCAGCATGCGTGCGTGTGTACGTGTCAGTGTTGCATGCCTACATGCGTGCGTGTCTTGCGTGCGTGCATGTGTACGTGCGGGGTGAGGCTACACGTCAGTCGACTGACTTTTTCATCTCTGGTCATTAGATTTTCCAGCCGTTGGATACGAAATCAATGGCCTCCAGTTTATCATCAAACTCCACCCCCCTGAGCCGCCAGCCACCACCGGCCGAACCG